>NW_025932387.1:769710-771537 GCF_000764305.2 Hyalella azteca
GAATATAGGGATTTGGTAGGTTTCCATTCTAAAGGCTTTTTAATAAATATGGCAACATTTTGTGACGTTTCATCGTTGCTGACGCGTAGTGAAGTGTTTTGAGAGTCATGTGAAGGCAACAGAACTTACGTAATGCATACGTTTTTTTTATAGTTATTCATTTCTCGATGCGTCCTTAATGTGTCGGAATATACCGTGTTTACCTGGCAGGCTGGTAGAGCACTGTATCCAAGGAAAGCTTTTCACCTTGGGTGGAAAGCTTTTTTATAAGTGAACTTACATTCTTAGAATTCCAGCCTGCTGGCGGCTGGCGCACAACTGATCAGCAATTGAAGCCTTATGGCTGCGAAGGGGGAGAGCCGGGACATGGCGTTATAGGGATGGCGGTTTGCGCTTCTGTCCGTGAAGTGCGGTGGGATTACGCCAGTCCTGCAAATAGCAGAGCAGGTTTACGGTGATCCGGCATGGTCTGCAGCCAGTAAGGCGTACGGCCAATCGGCCATAGTGGCAAACCAGAGATTTTTTAGAATCAGTTCATTTTTAATTTCCTCATTTACCCAAGATTTAAACCAATTTTTTATGTGAGTCTTGTGAGATAATGCTGGTATCCAGGATACTTTACAAGTTAGTACTAATAGGACTCAAAAATGAACTTGAGAGAGTCTAAAAATTCTCTGCTTTCCCACTATGCTTACGCCTTACGGCGTGTGTAAGAAGTGATAGTATGGGTAAAATTCTTTGGAGTAGGACATGTTGCATAGTGGCAAAGCAGAGAGTTTTTTAGACTCTCCCTCAAGTTCATTTTTGAATCCTATAAGTAGACCTGTAAAGGTATCCTGGATACCAGCATTATCATACTTAAGAAATTGATTTGAATCTTGAGTAAATGAGGAAATTAAAAATGAACTGATTCTAGAAAAGCTCTGGTTTGCCACTATGACATGTTGAGTGTTGACAATTGACAATTTGATTCAGCAGGCTTTGGAGACTGGAGTGAGGTACCTAGGCTGCGCCAGATAGGTGTTGCTTAAAGTTGGTGTGGGGAGATGACTCAGTTACCTACAGATTTTTGGGTGTGAGCTGAGTTTAGTTATTGCATTATAGGGTTGGCTGCGTTGGCATTGCCACGTTGGCGCTAGGGCTTGCTTGAGCTAAACAAGCAAGCTCACAATGAGCTAAATTTGTGGTGCAGGGCTGCACTCCCAGGTGGCTAAGTTCCCCCATGGCCCATTGGAGGGCGGTGCGCTGCCAGACGCCGCCGCGCTCGCGCGCCGGTGCGGGCGGTGCCCCCCATTTGCACACTAAGACACTTTCCTAAAATTTGTTATTTTCATATGTAACTACCTACCTAGAAGAGTTCTACTACAATGCATCAAATCCTAGAGTTACCTATTTGACCAAAAAATAAAAAAATTGGAGGGGGTACTCCAACAGGCTTTATATAATAGCTTCTTCTCGTGGGTCACATTTTTAAATTTTTAACGGTAATTTAACCTATTAGATATGCAAACTTTTTAGTTTTATATCTTTCTATTGTGTTAGGCCTACGTAGCCTCAGTATTAGGCCTTAAATGCCCATTGACAATATTTTTCTATGTCAAATAGTTTTTATAGCTACTTGATAAGTTCAGTGTAAAAGGCCTTGCGGCCTGTTCACCACGCCTGTTTTTTTTTTTTTATAGTTGGGGTTAAGACTTGTGGCGACAAATGCGCCCACCAGCCTGTTCTCTGTCAGAAAGGGAAAGCAAAGCAGCAGACTCGAAGCTCTGCTAAACTAGGATGCTGCATCCAACACACTGTGGACCAATGCAGTCCACACTTGCTGAG
>NW_025932388.1:0-442 GCF_000764305.2 Hyalella azteca
CGCTCGCAAACTATCTAAATAACAGATAATCAGAATGAGATTGTTTGACTATCACAGTCAAATTAAGGTAGCACAAGGAAATCCCAGAGCAAGTTACCCAGCGTCCGTTGTCGACCGCAGCTCCCCACAATTCTTCGCGTGGCGTCGTCAACCCAACGGCCCAGCGCCGCCCGCGGTAGCCAAGGACGTACGGAGTACGGACGCAACCGCGTCCGTACGTCCTTAAATGTCAAAATCGGAATTTTAACATATAAAGTCATTTTCAAATATTTACTTTTTCAACCTCATCACCACCTGATAATTTGAAACAAAATCCATTTCCTCCCCTTACAGATTAAATCTTTATGAAACGCACAAGCAGTTGTTTGTTGATGTCGTGCGCCCGAACCTAGAGTTTGGAAACGTCATGTGGTCACCGAAACTTGAAAAGGACAAAAATTTA
>NW_025932388.1:835-1853 GCF_000764305.2 Hyalella azteca
ATTCTAAGGTATAATATATTTAAGTCTCATATCGTTTATCGCGTTCTCAAGCAGATATCGATGTTCAGTTTAAGATTATAGTAATATGCTCAGTAACTTTTTGTATATTCTAAGGTATAATACATTTAAGTCTCCTATCGTGTGATCGTGTTCACAAGCAGAAATTGCTTGTGTTCAGTTTAAGACTATAGTAATATGCTCATGCTCAACAACATTTTGTTAATTCTATGGTATAATATATTTTAGTCTCCTAACATTTGATCGTCTTCATAAACAATATCGCTTGTATTCAGTTTACGATTATAGTAATAAGCTCAGTAACTTTTTTATATTTGAAGGCATAATATATTCAAGTTTCCTTGCGTTTGATCGTTTTCACAAGCAGAAATTGCTTGTGTTCAGTTCGATACTATAGTAATATGCCCAGTAATTTTTTATTTATTCTAGGGTATTATATATTTAAATCTTTTATTATTATTATTATTAATTAATACGTTTTTCTTAACTCAGCTTCGCGTTTGTTTGTTTGTGGATTTGTTTGTTGTTAACATTGACAACGAAAATTAGCCCACTTCTGATTGCTCTAGCCTCTAGAGATCTGAAATTTGGCATGCAGGCTATTTTCACCTAAAATTTTCAGATATAAATATAGTATATATATAGTATGACGTGCGGGCGCTGACGTTATAGACGAGCAGGCGCTGACGCTGCGTATCATCGATACGCAGAAAATAAATTCCATCAATAAAGTAGAAAATAAATTATGGCTCGCCCCAAAAAACGTGTGTCGGGCAGATTTATGATTAAAGCGAAAAGCACACAACACACGAATTCTGGAATTTGATGGTGAACGTACAGCCCGACCCACGTCATATTGGCAGATTTATGATTAAAGCGGAAAGCACACAACACACGAATTTTGGAAATTTGATGGTGAACGTACAGCCCGACCCACGTTTTTTGGGGCGAGCCCTAATTTATTTTCTACTTTTTAGTCCACAAGAAAAACGTGTTTTTT
>NW_025932388.1:1978-37734 GCF_000764305.2 Hyalella azteca
AGTTCAAGACTATAGTAATATGCCCAGTAATTTTTTATTTATTCTAGGGTATAATATATTTAAGTCTCCTATCGTTTGATCGCGTTGACTAGAAGATATCGCTTGTGTTCAGTTTAAGATTATAGTAATAAGCTCAGTAATTTTTTATTAAATTCTAAGGTATAATATAATTAAGTATACTGTCGTTTGATCGTGTTCACAAGCAGAAACTGCTTGTGTTCAGTACAAGACTATAGTAATATGCACAGTAATTTTTTATTTATTCTAGGGCATCGTATATTTGATTCTCCTATCGTTTGACCTTGTTCACAAGCAGAAATTGCTTGTGTTCAGTTCAAGTCTATAGTAATATGCCCAGTAATATATTATTTATTCTAAGGTATTATATATTTAAGTCTTCTATCGTTTGATCGCGTTAACTAGGAGAAATCGCTTGTGTTCAGTTTAAGACTATAGTAATGAGCTCAGCAAATATTTTTTTATGTTGTCAGGTACAATATATTTAAGTCTCCTATCGTGTTCACAAGCAGAAATTGCTTGTGTTCAGTTGACGACTATAGTAATATGCCTAGTATTTTATTATTTATTCCAGGAGATAATATATTTAAGTTTCGAATCGGTTGATCGCATTGATTAGAAGATATCGCTTGTGTTCAGTTTAAGATTATAGTAATAAGCTCAGAAACTTTTTATATTCTTAGGTATTATATATTTAAGTTCCCATCGTTTTATCGTGTTCACAAGCAGAAATTGCCTGTGTTCAGCTCAAGAATATAGTAAAATGCCAAGTTCTTTTTTATTTATTCTAGGGTATAATATATTTAAGTCTCCTATCGTTTAACCGTTTTCAGAAGCATAAATCGCTTGTGTTCAGTTCAAGACTATAGTAATATGCCTAGTAATTATTATTTATTCTAGGATATAATATATTTAAGTCTCCTATCGTTTGATCGCGTTAACTAGAAGATATCGCTTGTGTTCAGTTCAAGATTGAAGTTATATGCATAATAAATTTTTGTATATTCTAAGGTATAATATATTAAAGTCTCCTATCGGTTGATCGTGTTGACAAGCGTATATCGCTTGTGTTCAGTTTGAGATTATAGTTATATGCTCAGTAAAATTATGCAGATTATGGGGTAAAATAAATTTGAGTCTCCTTTCGCTTGTGTTCAGTTTAAGATTATAGTAATTTGCTCAGTAACTTTTAGTAGATTCTAAGGCAGTGGTTCCCAAACTTTTTCAGGCTGACGCCCCCTTTGGTTCCTAAGTGAATTTCTAGCGCCCCCCTCCCACAGACACATATAAAAACATACGCCTTTTAAAAGAGATAGGTTAAACACAAATCTGCATTTCACTAACAAAGCCCCATTTAGTAAACCAATATGCTTTTTCAGCTGTTTTAACTGTTACAGCTCTAGAAATCCTGGACGTCTTGGGTGAATTTTCGGCCGGGCTCGTGGCCGGTCTCTTGGCCAATCTCCAAATTCAACTATCACAAGGAATATCTCCCAAACTAATGAACGCAGCTCAATGAAACTTGGAACATGTATTCATCAGAACCTAACGGTGATGTTTAGCTCGCGAAAAAATTTTAAATTTCACCTTTATTCGTGAGTTATATTGCGATACAGGCCGAAGTTCTCAGTGATCAAAGAATTTCTTCCAAACTACTGAACAGATTCGAACGAAATTTAGAATATACATTCCTAACAACCAAATGGTAATTTTTTCAGCTTATAAATTTTTTTTCAATCTGCCTTCGTTTGAGAGTTTTGTCGCTTAAATTCACGGCGATCAAGTAATTTCTTCTAAACTACGGAACAGATTTCAACGAAACTTTGTATATGAATACCTAAGCTCCCAACGGCGATGATTACCTCTTGAAAATTTTTCTATTTTGCTTTCGTTTGCGAGTTATACAGATATAGGAGAAACTTCCGGCTTCTCTGCCGGCTGGTTTAACCAAGAGCCGTTTACGTATAGCCATATAACTTGTAAACGAAGGCAAAATCGAAAATATTGCAACGAGCCAAACATCACCGTTGCTGAGGTTAGGTATTTAAATACTAAGTTTCGTTTCAATCTGTTCGGTAGTTTGGAAGAATTTTCTTGATTACTGAGAATTTAAGCACGTATTGCTGTTTAAATCACGAATGAAAGTGAAATGAAACAAACTTAGGAACGAAGGCAAAATTGAAAAAATTTTCACGAGCTCAACATTACCGTTCGGTAGTTAGGACTGTAAATTCAAAATTTCGTCCGAATCTGTTCAGTAGTTGTGAAGAAATTCCTTGATCAGTGTGAATATCGTAATGTGTATTGCCATATAACTCGCAAATGAAGGCAAAATTCATAAAAATGTATCGAGCCAAACACTACCGTTAGGTCCTAATGAATGTGTGTACCAAGTTTCATAGTGTTACATTCATTAGTTTGAGAGATATTTCTTGATCGTTGAATTTGGAAAATAGCCGTGAGACCGGCTGCGAATCCGGCCGTTAATTTCTCCGAGACGTAAACCCGAGGGGTGAAAAAATAGATCTGGGTGAAAAAAAACACCGCTGGGTGTCATATGCTGCACGTGTTGTGTAGTTGTGTACAAACCGTCAAACAAACGTTCGAACTTCGGACTGTCGCCCACCTACCGTCCTTTTTTTCCTTACCGCCCCTCAAAATTTTTCCACCGCCCCTAGGGGGGCGATATCGCCCACTTTGGGAACCACTGTTCTAAGGTATAAGATATTTAAGTCTCTTATCGCGTTCTCAAGCAGATAGCGATTGTGTTCAGTTTAAAATTATGGTAATATGCTCAGTAACTTTCAGTCTATTCTAGGGTGTAATATATATTCAAGTTTCCTATCGTTTCATCGTGTTCACAAGCAATATCGCTTGTGTTCAGTTTAAGATCATAGAAATAAGCTCAGTAACTTTATTACAATCCACGGTATAATATATTAAAGTCTCCTATCGTTTGATCGCGTTAACCAGAGGACTGCAACACACGGGTTCTCGTCCTTCAACGAAAAAACCACTGCCGCTCATTTTCTAAGCACACGCTCTACCGAACGGCCTCCTCAACTGTCCCCTCAAGGCAGACCGATTATGCTATCTCCAACAACTAAATTCCTCGGGATTACGTTTGATAGCAGGCTCCCATGGAAGCCCCTACATACAGGCTCTGAAAGGCAGCTGCTTAAAGAGATTGAACCTGCTGAGACACGTGGCTGAGTTGACTTGGGGAGGCGACAGACTAACATTGTTCCGCCTCTACATAGCAACTATAAGATCTAGGTTGGACTGCGACTGCATAACTTATCAATACGCCAATAAGGAAACCCTGTCTGTATTGGACTCTGTACATAACGTAGCTATACGAATATGCACCGGAACCTTCAGGCCATCTCCTGTCCTCAGCCTATACGCAGAGTGGTGAATCACCACTTTACCTACGCAGAGCACAACTCACGCTCCTACTTATAACCCGCCTTAAACAACCATCCCAATCTCCAACGCGGCACAGCGTTATGACCAACGATCGAGATAACCTACCCTTATATAACATATAAATGATATAAGATACCATCCTCTGAAGACCACGAAGCACTACTGGAAGCAGCACAGATACCGCCGATACGAGTGGTCCCTGTACACCTCCACGGGATGCCCACGTGGCGAATCCCTATAGATTTCTTCTGCCACGGCCAGAACTACCCACAACAGCCTACTATAACACCCAACAGCACAAACCCCTGTTCCAGAATCATATATGATATATCTTTGGAACATGCGGGATCGACGCACATCTGCACGGATTATTACGTTTGCTAGTCGTATGACTTCAAAGTCCAAGCTATGGAGGAAGATGGGCCGAGACGAGACTATAAGTTTGGGGAACTATTTGGTGGAATCTGGTTTACAACTGAGGCATAAAGGCTTGCTGGCCTTACATGACCTACTATTGACACTATAGTAGTTCTGTTTGAATTTGATCCTAATACGTAAACAAGTAACACGGTTGGCTTCAAAGCAGATGACGCTGGGGGATGTGCGGCTGTGTCCGTTGCCACAACGATATCAAGGAAACGCAATCCTAAATCATCGATCTTTACCGCAGAACTCCTCGGATTGCTTAGCGCCCTGACCCTTGTGGAGGACCTATCAGGGGATAACTTTACCTTATTCATTGACTCTAACAGCGTAGTACAAGCATTGAGATTGTACAATAGCAAGCACCCCATCATTATAGATATCCTGACGAGGCTGACAGAGATGGCGACGGCGGGAATTACGGTGCGCGTCACCTGGGTGCCGGGCCACGTAGGGGTGCGTGGGAACGAGAGGATGGACGGGAGCGCAGCCGTGGGTAACAAAATTGACTCGTAAACAGACCCTGGGTCTAACGTCAACCATCAGCATGCAATATCTACACATAGCCGCAGACCAATGAGCTGTGGGTAACTCCGGCTAACAGTAAATCCGCTTTGCACAACACAGCCACTGCTCCACAGCGGCGCAGCGCAACTGGCCGGAGCGCAACAGGCCCTACCGCAACAGGCGGCACAGGTTAGGTTAGGTTAGGTTACGTTAGGAGTAGCTGTTGCGGTAGGGCCTGTTGCGCCCCGGCCAGTTGTGCTCCGGCAGACGACGCTGTGTAAATGAGAGTTTGACCATTGGCGCGAAACAGATCAAGATTTTCTGAAGCGCTAGAAACCTACTACTACTACTTATGGCAGCAGTCATGACTCTCGTACATCACACCATCTCACTCACCCCTCTCTCCCAGTTTCACTCTCATTTACAGTCTTCCCCTTTCATATGCACAACACTCCATCATCAGATGCTCCACAGTTTCCCTCTATCTATGTCACACGTGAAACAACCGTGATATCACCGTGCTTCCAGTATTAAATTTACTGACCTTGAATTTACTGCGTCTCTCTGTCACATGCTTGTGAAATAGTCAAAAGAGTAGCAAAGGGTGCTGAAACTTTGTTTAAGAAAGTTGCGCGCCGCGCTGGTTGCGAAGTTGGAACATGGGAAATCGGGAGTTGCTCATTGTCTACTTAGAGAAGAAAGGAGAAAGTCAGTTGCGTTCGTGGCGAAAGCCCGTGTGTAATTTTCGTTCCTTGAAATAACCGGCGAATTTTGAAGCTATAGATATTCAGATTTAGTTGTAATCCCTTGCTCAAACCTACAATAAATTCATTCAGACGCAACTGGCTCTCTCCCTCTGGCCTCTGAGGTTTGCCAGTCTGCTTTGAATTTTTTAAATTTTTATTTATTTTATTTTTTTTATTTGTTCTATTTTTTTACTTTTTTTTCTTCTTCTTTTCTTCTTCCCTTTTATTTATTCCCTCTTTCTTAATTTGTTGCTGTTTGTTTTCGTTTATTGGGCAAGTTGAACTCTTCCGACATGAGTGATCCCAGCTGCCTTACTGGCGCAGGGTTTGGTCCTCCTGAAATTAGTGGAAGCACAGAAGATGGTGGTAAGGATAATGTAATGATAAGTGATTGTCTGGATGATGAGGTTGTTGCTTCTGATGGTTTAGTGGAAGAATCTGAAACTGACTGTGGATATGAGAGTGGGTTCATTCAAAACAACCAGGGCATAAATGTGGCTTATTTTTGCATTGAAGGCAGACTGTTTTCACTCTTCTTGCTTTTGCAGCTGCAACTGAGCAGCCTTCATTTTTCGACAGCACCTCGTAACATCCTCTACATCTTTTTCTTACATTCCGACATTGACCCTCCAACTCAAGTTACTCAACAAGGTAATGAGAGTTTCTCTTCCCACCTATAACAGCTGGTTCTCGTCCTGCGTTCATTTTATTCGAGTTTCCTGTTATGAGTGAGTGAGCAAGATTCTCGGAATTCTTTCATCGACAAGGGTTTCTTGATATGAAATTTGTTATCGTAATGCAAAGCAATTATGAGTAGGGAGTGAAATAATGAAATAAACGTCATTATAACTATCATTATAAACTAACAAATGAAAATCATAACTACTAACTACAATATAAAAAATATTTTTAAGAGCTCTAAACTATAACCACCGGTGGCCAAATAATTATGATCCAATGTGTACAGTTTCTATTGTCGCAATATAAGCCACCGCCACCGGTGTACCATAATCTCTTGTACCACCGGTGGCGCTGGAGGAAAATGAAGATTTAGTGAACATCCTTATGTACCACATGTGTCTCATGGTTTACTCTATTCTAGAAGAAACTAGACAGAGAGTATAACACATACACACCTTCCCTTGCAGCTGTTCCTGACCAACTGTCAACTGAGACATTTTGGCGCCTAGAAGTCTTGGCGCTAGGGGTAACTCGGGTAAGTTCCAATATTGCATGCTGGCGGTTAACGTGTTAATTACGCTCTGTAATTATGCCCCATTGACCTAAATTGTATAGTCCATTAATGCGCATTGTTATTAGGTATCGATCGTGTCTATTTTGAAAGCCGGGAGGATGTCGGGAAAGTAGTCCAGACATTGACAATACTTGACAAAATTGACATACAGGTTCGTACCCTGCTTGCGGGCCGTTGCGACTTGCGGCAACCAGTCAAATGAGTCAATCATTAGAAGGCACCGATGGTACATCTCTCAAGCGATATCGCCTTCTTTAGTTCTGTGGTTAATGTTTGCTTGAATTATTGTCTATTCTATGAAAGAATCTTCATATCCAACCGCAGCACAGCCACAATGTGAATATACGTTTATGTGTACGGTGTGTGATAGACTGATAGCGTTGTCGCGCGTCCACATTTAAACTATTTTAGCCTTGTTGGAGTACGGCGCATGGTGAATTTTTTTTACCAGCATAGCACGGCGCAGCGCGCAGGTTTATTAAAAGACAATTTAAATTCCCGCGCACCTGGCACATCTTCCTGACCATGCCCATGGCAATCCACATCGTTGTTGCAAATTCCTCGCCGCATCTGTAACTACCAGCCTCAATAACCGATGAATTTGGGGCTGCTGCAACTACTGATTCGTATATAACTCTGGTCAATGTATATCGCATAATTGGAAGAACACGGTACCGTGTAAGTAGAAGCTCATTACGTAGGACTAGGACTGATTAGCCCGATTACTGCTCCCTTTCCGTCTTGCAAAAAATAAGAAATTTTCGGAGCAACAGTACCAAACATTGCCTTGTCCGCACCGTCGGACAAAGCACGACCGAAGGGGTTTGCGTTTGGGGCGTGGTAACTGAAAAAAAGACATTCCAGAGTCAGGCCTTTAAAACAATGGTTGAACTAATACAAGGTTGACCCACGCGCAGCTGCTCCTTGCGGATGTCATTTATTATTCCACCCGTGATGTCACCTTGGTCACTGTGACGTCACCTCATGACGTCACTGTGTTATTCGAACTGATTTGTAACATCTGTTTTGCTTAAGGTTGGTTGGTTTAGTGGCCAAATGTTTACTAGCGCTTCAGCTATTAAGCTATCCCGCACCGAAAGTCAAAATAGTAAGTTGCTATCCCGCACCGATAGTAAGTTTCTCAAATAAAAAAATTATTCATTACCCAAAATATGCGGAAGGTCTCAATTGTCCAGCCCGCTGAAGCTGGCTCGAAAGAAACAGCGTTAGCAGCTCATAGAGTCGAAGTGACAAGGAGGGACAGGTGAAAAGCAACAGTAACAAAGACACTCGATCAAGAGGTCACTTACACGGGACGCCGGCCGCCAGCACGAGAAAGACAGAGAAGGGATATGTAAGGAATCCTACCTACATATCAACTTAACCCCACAACTGAGACCTGCAGTCAGACATCGCGAGCTCAGCGGTGGGGTGCTCAGGAACAATCCCTTTAGTCTAGGAGCGCAAAACCCCATGGGACTTCTGACGAGCACAGACACACGAGGGGTGTTTTGCTTAAAATAAGACTAGTTGCAGTAAATAATTTTTTTGAGCCATTTTAATGGAGTCAATTTTTTCATGGTTGAATTAATACAGGGTTTTCTATTAGTGCCGCAGCGTCTTGCGCGTGTCATTTGTTATTCCAGCTGCAACGTCAACTTGGCTCTTGTGAAGTCGCCTCGTGACGTCAGACTGATTTGTAACACCGGTTCTACTCAAAGTAAAAACTAGTTGCATGCAGTAAATAATTTTTTGGGCCATTTTGAAGAGGTAAATTTCTTTTAAATGCTTTCAAAGATGACATAAAAACAATGTCTTGATCTACACTACCTATTTACATTTTGTGCCCACAGTGACGTCACTCTAGAGATGCGCAGAACGGCGAAAAATCGTCATCGCCGTGGGTAAACCTTGTATTAGTTCAGCCATGTTTACAACGGCCATCAGCAACGCATCGCATATTTGCACAGCGCGCCAGAAACAAATTATTTTATATTCCCTAGATATTCATGGAAGATTATTTTGCTGTTAAATTTCAGATATTATCGGTGAAAATTTTTGAATTTATCACAGGAATTCTTCATGAATAACAGAGAGCAACGCAGATTTTCAGAGATTTCCTGAGAGTTATTTCAATTGAAAGATAGTGTTCTTCAAAGTTATAGAATTGTCTAATCTCGCCATCGCTGCAATTTCTATTTATTTACTCTTTAAGAGATCCTTTTGAGAGCAGTTGATCTCCATTATTGAAATCAACATTACGTTGGCCATAATCTTCACGTACCATTGTTTGTCAATCGACTAAAACTTACTAAAACGAATGGATGGATTTAATTTTTTCAAATAAATATTCATGTACATAGCTGTATATCCATCTAGTCGGTTTCGCTTCTGTTCTAAATAGATAACTCTGCCTTCAGAGCCTTGCCGCCGTTGCTTTCTGTGCGTCTTGCCACTGCCATTAGAATTACTCAATCTCCGTCTCGAGATGCTACCACAACACCGTAAGCAAATTACCGTTTTCCTTTACGGATATAATTCTAACTTCCTGCAATCGGAATAACTACTGAGTTTGTATATAACCCATCTCCTTAACAATCTTCTAGTGCAGTTCAGAAAGAAGGCATTTGGCGTAAAAGGCTACCTGAATACAGTACCGAATAAATTTTTCATAACCACCTGCTGCACATGCCTGCTACCTATATAAAACCAAGCTCATCATAATATTGTACAATACTTATAGTTACTGTACATTTTTCCAACACTAGTTTCAGTCGTTGCATAATCATAAAAACGCGAGCCAATTAAATAAATGATAATAACTACATATATGTAAAATGAGAATAACTATCGACAATAAATTTGTTTCTGAAGCATCCCTAAAGACCGTCAGCGTTATTGTAAAACTACAGCTGATAGCGAAGCAATGCTGATCTCTCGATATTAAGTACCCATACGTTTTCCGTCGACGAAACTGTACGAATAAAATGTTCCAACGAAGTGCATGACTGCGACAGAAACGGTAATTTTCAGCAAATAAGAGTTGGATGTGAGGAAGCCAACATTAGATATTCCATAAGTCATTGATTACGAAAAATTGTGCCTAATGTAGCATGATGTGAAATGTTCAAAAAATTCTTTTTGTTGACATTTGATTGCTTCATCAGCAGCTAACGAAATTATGTAAACAGATGAACGCTGTTCAAGTTTCGTCGATGAGAAAGTGTGGCAGCAAGCGGCTGAGTAGTTGGCGCAGAAAGGTCAATACTCGACCATGTCTGAACTCAATAAGGAAGATAACGAAGCATTGGAAGATGAAACAATGTCATTAGACCAACGTTTGGTGTACGGACTCGCTTTTTCTATCAAACTTCCGAAATAACAGACCAAAAAACTGTTATGCCAGCGTTTAGGGAAGCCGTTCCGAGCTACAAGCGGCTAGTTTTTGTGAGGCTTGTCCAACAAATAGAAAATTACTTTTACTGTACAATAGCTTTCGAATTGTTGACTAAAATTTTTTAAACTCAAATTCTATGGTTGATCATTATAATGAGCATTCGAGTATGCTGTGGAGTAGCGACTGGAAAATGAACCTTATTTTGATGAATGATAAATGGCTTGAATCATTCATTTCATGAATTACTAAGCACTTAAACTTACAGTAGAAATGCTTCCTACGTCCTACCTACCATGTTATAGGGAACCGAAGGAAGGCAAGGCCTACTACATCCTGGCGGCGAACGATGCAGAGGCATTTCGCCTCTTCCAAATCCCCGATGTTGCCTACGTCGGATCCTTCGTACCAGTTTATGAGCCTCAAGCAGCTGGGAAAATTTACAAAATCCCCGTCATTTCCACCATTACGTCGTTGGTGCTAATCCCTCTCTCACCAAGAACAGCCGGTATCTTGTTTAACTGCACGCTCGGCCGCGTAACAGTTCACGAACCTGTGCAAACTTTTATGATAGAAGTGCCGGCAAACGAGGTGCGCCTAGAAGCAGTAGGCCTTTCGATCGCGAGCAGTTCTCCTATGTGTTACAGGCAGCATCGCCGTAAAGTAAATGTAAATGACGGAGAAGAGATGTCCGGCAATGGCAGGACCGCAATGGAGTGCGAGCGCTCAGCTGCACTCCATTCAAGTGCTCAAATCAGACTTGTGGCGTTTGGCAGCGAAACGCTTGCAAAGCTATTTGCTTCCAAGTAAGTTTCCGAATTATTTACTCACAACTTTAGATTCGTTTGACTCGTTTTCTCGTCGAAAAGAAGCATATAAATTTTCCAAGTACTTGAAAATTTGACAATTTAACACTTGACCGTTGAACTAGCAAAATTTAGCACGCATATCTGAAAGAATCATATATTGTGAAACTTTATACTATGATAAATTTAAGACACACTTATACGTGGTATCCAAGTGCAGAAAAAGCTTGAATTTTGGGGTTCACGTCAAAACCTCTTTCCAAATTACAGATATTCACCTATCATGGCGAGATTTTTTTTAATTTAAACAAGAGGATTTCTCCAAGCAATGGTGACGCGGCCTCAAAAACGAATCGCAGAACGCGATTTTGACATTCTCTTTAAGTGTGTTGGCCAGTGACTAATTTACTTCACATTTCCTAACACTTTTCACAATCCACACTGAGGACATCGATCAGGATAAGATATATGGAAGGCATAGGCGCATAGCAGACATCATGCGAGAACTTACTCTGAGAGGAATTGACTTTGCTGTAGCCGGCGGGTACAAATTGTTGACTGCAGGAACAACGGGCGAAGCTGTTCAGCACAAGCGGACTATTCAGATATATCATCTAAGGCCCAGGAAAATTCCAACAACGCTGGAACTTGTCAAGATTCCAGAGAGGGCTGTACGAAACCCTGTGGCTAGAGGCTACCCTGAGCAAATCAGTGAAACACTTCAAACAAGTACGTATTGCAACGCACATGACTGCTAACGCAGAGTCGGACGACGAAGGCAATAACGAATCCAAAGTCCTAAGTGGCATGTGCGCTCAACGTGCGGGTACCTCAACTGGTACAATTTCCAGAAGCCGTGCTGAAGGAACCAGTGTTGTCAGGTTTTTTTCTTGGCGAGAATACCAGATTGCCTAGCTCAAAATACCAGAAATATTGTTCAAAAACAGACTAATACCTCCAAATTTAATGAAACTATTCGTCAGAAACGTGGTTAAAAAAATTATCTGATGTACTGTGCATTTATCTGGCTTGACGATAATCATCCAAATTGAACACATTATATTTTTCCCTCTGTTTGGAACATTGTGACACTTTTCTTTTCATGTGTTTGATTACATTGACACTTTTTCCTTTTTTTAACACAGTGTGGCACTTCTTCCCTTCGCTCAACATGCGCAAGCCACGGAAACAGGTCATCTTCGTTTTGCTTATTTTCGTTCATGCTTGCATATTGCATTTATCTAACATTTCGGGTTTGATCACTTGTTGCGGCTGAGCAGATAGCTTTTGGTCCGAATAAGGGACTCCAGAGTACCTTAGTTGAAATTTTGCTTGTTTTTCACAAGGGTGACTTGTGAAAACACTCGCAGTCTCGCTCCACGAATGCATTGGAGACAGGTCAAAGTAGACAAGTGATGCAGTAGGAAGCCAGTTCCGTGAATGGATGATGATTTTCAAGATCAGTGAAATATTGAATGGCACCCCAGAATTCAAAACCACCAAACAGAAACAGTGGAGCTTGCGTCGCAGAGATCGGTTCGACAACCCCACTCGTCCTAGGCCATATCATCCATGGTGAACTAATTTAAGGTTGACCCACGGCGATGACGATTTTTCGCTGTTTTGCGCATCTCTAGTGACGTCACTGTGGGCACAAAATGTAAACAGTGTAGATCAACACATTGTTTTTATGCCATCTCTGAAAGCATTTAAAAAAATTTACCTCTTCAAATGGACCAAAAAATTATTTACTGCATGCAACTAGTTTTTATTTTGAGCAGAACCGGTGCTACAAATCAGTTTGACGCCGCGAAGTGACGTCACAAGAGCCAAGGTGACGTCACAGTTGGAATAACAAACGACATCTGCAAGCCGCAGCTGCACTAGGGAGAACCTTTTATTAGTTCAGCTATGAAAAAAAGTAACCTCATTAAAATGGCCCAAAAAATTATTTACTGCAACTAGTCTTATTTTAAGCAAAACAGGTGTTATATATCAGTTTGAATCACACGGTTACGTCACAAGGTGACGTCAGAACGACCAAGGTGACATCACGGGTGGAATGGCAAATGACATCCGCAAGGCGCAGCTGCGCGTGGGTCAACCCTGTATTAGTTCAACCATGATATCATCACTGATCAGTAATTAATCAAGGATCATCACTCTCGTGCTTATATCACACTAAACACTTTCGTTAAATGTTAATTAACAATTAGATTGGAGTTATTTCATAAAGCGGCAAACTTGCGGTTCCAAAAATGGCGGAAAACCTCTAGTTTCACCGCTCTGAAGGTAATCTATATAATCCACTCCTACGCTGGAGGGACTTTAAACTTCTGAGGTGGAACTTAATGCAGTAAATTTGCAGTAAGTCAGAAAATGCCAGAAAAATACCAGACAACTTCTGAAAATACCAGATTTGTGGAATCTGGTATAGAAAAATACCATCTGGCACCGCTGTGCTGGATAGTCACCAGACCACCTTTAGACTTACTTCTATATGTTAATTGTAAATTATTACTTGACCTATTAGCTTTAATGTGCGATTTTTTTTGTTAAACGACTTTGTTTTTATTCTGATAATCGTAATGATTTACTGTTATACTTAAATAAGTGCTGTCAATCTGGCCCAGGGGTTAAAAGGGCAGGGTGGCCCAGTGGTTAAAGTTCAGAGTACCAAGATTGCCGCAGAGAGGCGCGGGTTCGATCCCAGCTCTGTGCGTCAGTTTCTGGTCAGAATCGGCAAGGAGGCCGGGCGGTTAAGCACAGAGAATTGTAGCAGTGAGATGCGAGTTCGAGACCGAAAAATGCTGTGAATGTTCTGTGATGTTAAGAATCGGCGACAGGCCTACGGCCTAATAAACGCTGAAACCGCTATTATAAGGTGAAGACAGCTACGTCGCCATCTTGCGTGAGCGGGCTAAACATTTTAAGGCCCATTCACACTAGGGGCAACACACGGGAGTCAAGTGCCTCACCGTCCCTCTGTCCAGCCTCTATATGCGCTTCTTGTGTGCAACGAACCGATTGACGAGCTAGCGATTGACATGGGCCATGCCTCATGCAACACAAGCGCGGCACTTACTAGATGCGGTCTAGTGAGGTTGATTGCGTACGCTGATCCGTCACACCGAAGGTCGACTAACACCACACACGTTTGGAGTCACTCTCTAGTAGAGAGCCTAATTGATCTTTATAGAGAGCCAGGCAGGGCTCTTCACTCAAAACATTTTCGACTTCGAAGTCAGTGACAATCTACTGAATATGCTACAGCGATCAACGGAGAAAGCTGGCATTATAGTCGTGACAGAATCTAGACAACCTGAACATTACTCGAGATAATACGATCTCTAGAGATCGAGTTTATGATGCATTAAGCTGGCTGATTGCTAACAATCCTCTGTACAGATATGTTACCATTGACCACAATGCCCTAATCAATGACGATTTGCTTCGAGTTGTAGAGCCAGAGCCAGTACAAGACAATATCAATAAAGAACGCAGTGCATACATGCCAATCGAGGAGATATCATAATGTTTGACAACAGCTTTACTGCTACAAAATTGACTACGACGAAGATCCACCATACTTCGGTAGTCTGCAAAACAACGAAAATGATGGAATGATCGGAGCACAATTCATGGCAGCTCTTGAGACATTATTCGTAAGTGATAATGGCGGAAACCTGATAGCGGACTAAAGATCATTGGGAGTCATGCACAACGTCGACAACTACTTCATGGACTCGCACTTATGCGGTGCTAAGGCAGCTGATGGAAGAGCGTGTGTAATTGAGTGCAACAACATTCAAGAACAGAACCCACTCGAGTATGTGTCCAATACTGACCAACATAGTTGCGTCATCTCTCTCAGCTGATGTTACATTGACAGCGTATGTCACCTTCAGTGTCATCACTCTTGTGGTTCTTTGCAGTGTCTTCGGCACCGACAGCCAGTCACCACCCAGCCTCTCCAGCAATACGTTTCTGGCTGGAACTATAGCCTTGCTTACAGCCACCCCGATTTGTCACGCGATCCATAATATAAATAACGAACTCTGTTCCGATGAACTAACACATCATTAATTTGCAGTCGCAATAGGCGAGCTGACAGTGGCGCCGTAAGGAGAACATCTCACGAAAGCTCTTCAAGATAAGGTGCTTGTACATGGGGCGATTAGTTGCGTCGATTAGTCGAGTCGACTACAGTTTTGCAGGCTGAGAGCCTATATACACGAGGAGAGTTTTTTCAGTACAGTCATCACAATGCGAATCAGCGTTGCCAGATGGTACATTTCTATACCAGATTTCACAAATCTGGTATTTTCAGGTGTCTGGTATGAATATTTTTGATCTGGTATATTTGCCATAATCTGGTATTTTTCTGGTATTTTCTGACTTACTTCAAATTTACTGCATTAAGTTCCACCTCTGAAGGTTGAACTTCCTCCAGCGTAGGCGTGGATTATAAAGATTACCTGCAGAGCGGTGTGACTAGAGGATCCCCCACCATTTTTGGAACCGCAAGTTTACCGCTTGATGAAATAACCCCAATCTAATAATTAACATTTAACAAAAGTGCTTAGTGTAATATAAGCACGAGAGTGATGATCCTTGATTGATTACTGATCAGTGATGATATGGTCTGGTAGGACGAGTGAGGTTGTCGAACCGACAAGCTCCACCACTTTTGTTTGGTAGTTTTGACAGCTGCTCCGCCAGAGTTGAATTTTCAAGAAAACTTTAACTAAACTATACTAGATTTCAACTCAGTTTTGAAGTTTTTCTCCGTTCAAGAGCTCTACTCCGCGCATTTCATAATGGCTGGACATAAAATAAAAAGGTAGTCGAAAAGCCCACTACGGCTACTACTGTAGTTCCTGTAGAAAAAAATGAAACCAAATCAGCTCAGAAAATTATGGAAGTTTGCAATTACTGTGATGAGATCGCTCTGAGCGAATGTGTTTAGACGGTCACCTGTGACCATTGCGAAAATTTCATTTGTATCAGCTGTTCAAACCTGAGCTCTAAGGAACATTAATTTCTTCAGAAACCTAAATTACTTCATTAGTTTTGTCTTAGCTGCGAAAAACCAACTCGAAGCGAGGAGTCGGTGGAAGAGCAAGGCAACGAGTCAAAATCGTTGAATGATGTCGTAAACTCCTTGATTGAGATGGTGCGCTTGTTGAGCGACAAATTGAGCTCGCTATGCAATGAGCTGACTGAAGTGAAAACCCAGCTGAATAATGCAGAAAAAATGGAAGTAAATAACCAGATAGTTTATTTATCTGAAGTCGCTTGCAAAAGCTCCCATGAATTAATTGATAAAGAACATAGGAAGTCCAACCTTGTGTGATTTGGT
This sequence comes from Hyalella azteca, assembly GCF_000764305.2. NCBI lineage: Eukaryota > Metazoa > Arthropoda > Malacostraca > Amphipoda > Hyalellidae > Hyalella > Hyalella azteca. Next base: position 17,919 of record NW_025932388.1, read on the forward strand.
ATTCCCGAAACTACCGCATCTAATACGAAGGACCGAGTGAAGGCTGACACTGCATTTATTGCAGGCTGTTGTAGCAAGTCACTCAGCACACCGGTTGATATTACATCGTGCAAGAGGCTACGCTCGAATGATGCTGCTGTCAACACCTGCACACCTCTGTTGGTGACTATAAAGGATCTTGCACAGGTTAGGAACGTGCTGAAGGCAGCGAGAAAGCTGGGACAATCCGCTGAGTACAAGTCCGTTTTAATAAAGAAGGATTCCACCCCTTTAGAGGATGGATTTTCGCAAGAAATGGCAGGAGAGACTCAGGCGGAAAGGCACGGAAAATCAGGTTAATCGTTCTCTAGCTGTCAAGACAACACCGGCCGCTCTCGGGCAGTCAGAGGAGATGGAGGACAAGTAATTAGTAAGAGTAATGTCCGTAGATCCAGGCCACTGGCCACTGAGGCCAGTAAACAATGTAGGAAGTAACCACATACAGCAAAGTGAGCGTGCTCAAAAAAAGTTTTACAATGTTTTTATACGAACTCGGAATCCATTTCAAACAAAAAAGTGAACTGTTTACTGTGATCGCAAACGAGTGTTTAGACATTATTTGTCTATACGCTTCCTATAAATCACAGGTACAAAATTGTACTTATTGAATTCCAGTCGATATATTTTGCTTGTTTTCATAACTTAACTGAAGAGCAGTGCAGTTGAGGTGTAGCTCTGTGAGTTAGAAACCCTTATGGGGCCCAGCAAGTTAAGTTATTTGCAGAGCATCAATCAGCCTTTTCGGTTGTCAGGTTGGTTGATGAAGTGGCTTAATTTAAGGCAACGTTATTGGTTCTCGTATCGTGACAAATGATGAAATGACAAAGAAGATAAAAATGGCACAATGAAAATCTTAAACGTCCTATATTATAGAGCAAAATCTATCCTATAATAGAGTTGGGACACTGTGATAGAAATCAGAACACAGATCAGACATGGACACTAGCTAGAACGCGGTCATATTAATTTGGACACTAACAGACCTACAGGGTTGACACCACTCTAGCACAGGGAAGGGTATTTCCTAGTTCAAACTAAACAAGTACATCCCCGGGCTCATGTAGAGACGGTTAACGGTCGGGGTCGGGACGATGCTGGGTGTGAACCTCCTGACTTCCCCTACGGTAGAGTGGCGCTGTTTCCCCCCGGTAACTGTATTACTTTGAGCTTGTTGTCGACTTGTCGTGACAGAGCGGTCGGGAACGTGACGATGCTGGGTTTGATGACGATGAAGATTCTCGATAGTGTCCTTGCGGAATCGGCGTATCGATGCTTGCAAATGCTTACGAGTCTGTTTTTCGTGTTCTTCTCTTTCGATGCTTCGAATTGCTGCAGATCACTAATCGGCGTATCGATTTCTTCTCGGCAAAGGCCTTCGAATATGTGTTTCGGTGCCTTAACTGTCGATGCTTCGAATACTGTGCTGTCGATGCTTTCTTGTCTGTATTTCTGTTTCTCTCCTGCTTAGGACCAATAACTTGGTCGCCCAAACGTTGATTTTCACGCCACCCACCCACGATTTAGATTTTAGAACCTCCGGCACAAGAGTGCCCTGATAACTACGGTACTCCGGTACCGAGTACGTACCTACTCAGCTCAGCGTAGTTGTCTCCCACTGCTTAAAACTTCCTAGCGCAGTACTGCAGTAGCGCTTGCCTCTCGCCGCTGCACGTACGACCCCGCCCCGAATCCAAGTCACGCCCTAAATTCAAGTCTTACCCATATCATGCCCTTATTCATATTTGTGATTATTCGTGAATTTCTATTCCCATCAAGGCGACGAACGATATTAGACTGTGTGATGCATTGAATGCGGCGAATATTTCGGACCGTATCAACTTACATTCTTTGAGGCTCTAGAAAGAGTTGATTTTACTTGGTTGATTTAAAATCGATGGAATGGATCGATCAAACAATGATTGAATAACAGACATTCTGTGCTGTTCCTCTGGCTGGAGAGGCTCCCATCTTTACCATCGGACATGCAAGTTCACATGACATTTTCAAGAAAGAAAATAATAGTCTCTGATATTCTCACACACAATTCATGCTCACTCGTATAACCTCAACCATCCAGTAAATGCACGTTTTATCATATTTGGCACAGAGAAACGCGCAAAATGAAATTCAGCATAGCTTCCAGCGCTGCCGATCAAGATGATCATAGAGAATATGGCACTGAGATCATGACTATTTCACTAGGAATTAGACCATCGTTAATTAAATGGTAGGAATTACTTACAGAGTCCCAGGATTAGAGCAGAGAGGTGCGGGTTAGATTTCAGCTCTGCGGCATGCGCCAATTTGTGGTCAGAATCGGCGAGGAGACCGGGCGGTTAGGCAAAGCAAAATTGAGGCAATGAGTTGCGTATTCGCGACCGCAATAGGCTGTGAATGTTCTGCGATGGTAAAAATTGGCGACAGACCTACGGCCTTATAAACACTGAAACCGCTATTAGTATTAATATATTATTATGTAATTAGTATTTATAGCAACGTGAGCGCGAGTCATCGTTTGTTAAAAACTCCAACACCTCCACTCTTGCCAAACCGTGACACCTCCACTCCTACAAAATAGCATTTTTCTTTTAATGCTGCAAACAACAAGTTTCAACACAAACGCGCAACAATAGCAGCATCTCCTCACCGAATAAAATGATAATCTTCAAAAGTGATTTAAAATCTGAGAATTCTAGATACACTGAAATTAATCTCCACTTCAATATTCAACAAAAATTCAGGAATAATAATCGATTGCACATCCAGATCAATATTAGCTGGGTAAATAACACAAAAATAAACACGATAAGAGAGAATTAACCCTGTAAAATGAACGAAAAATGCTGAATTAGTTCGCGAATATACATACTGCTCACAAGCGTGCTGCAGTCTGCGCTGCTCGTATACGCTGCCACTTTCAATGAAGCACAGAGATTCGCTGGAAGTTCCTCGCACGCATTCTTGCATTTTGAGCTCCAGGTGAGTGAGCTTTTCTTCGCGAAAAATACGACGGCCTATTTGGAAAGCTCGATGAGAAGTTTAAAAACCGTGGCGATATCGGATTCGATCTCTCTACGATCTAGCGAGGTCACGCATCGCAGTGTTGTCACCGTTGTCGGAAAAACGAGTGATAAAGCAGGCTAGGGGCGCCTTAAACGCGTTTCCAAGCGGGTTTTGGAGTCATTAAAGTATTTCAGAGCACGTCTCAAGCTAGGTCCATAATCGATGCGATACAATCATATCGCAAGCTCACCATCATGAATGTAAATCCAGAATCAGTAGATGGAACACTGGAGAGGTTGGTTGGAGAAGAAGAAACGTTTTGGGGCAAAACTCCATCATCCTGGCGAATATTGTCACAGGCGATCAAGATCTTGTCAATGAAGACTTCCCAGGGATCCACAACGCGCAAAAGTTTTTCCATGACTCTCAGGGTCATGGTGTCGCCAGTATCAGCTACAAATAATAAATAGTCCAAGGACTGATCTAGACTGAGGATAACTAGAAGTTGATTTTGTCCCAGAGCTTGAATTTGGAATCATCTTCACTGAACTAAGTATAGCTATAATAATTTTGGGAGCGTTTCCCTCATGCATCGATGAATGGCAGTGCAGACATTATAGACGAATGACCACTGCTCACGTTTAGCCTTGGACATACGAGCATGAATCATCTGATGGATGGTAAACCTCCGTGGAATAGCGAAGACTGGCCACTCGTCAGGTAGAGCATCCACAGATATCACTCCGACGGCCAGTGGCACAGTTTGATGGTGGTTCATTGTGCAGGACGAGGAAGGCTGAGATCTGGCAATTTGGAAGATGACAGCTAACTGGCCGTGAGAAAACTTGGGAATTGCGCCGGTCGTTGATGAGTTATATGGCAGCCTAACAACTTGGCGGCTGTAGAGAAGTTCAAACGGTTCCTTACATTCCCTCGACAATTGCATGCTGACGACGACGCTGGCGGGCATCCAATTGCCCCAATTACTTCAATCTCATCGTGTGTATTTTATGTGATATACTGAAGTCCAGATGTCGCTTTCTTCTGTTTCAAATAGATATTGATGGCATACACGACCGCGGAATTGTTACCGACACCGCGCTGGTACTCTTTGGGTACGTCTTCCCTGATTTTGACAAATTGTTGAGGTGCACAACGGCTTCTTATAAAAATAATGCTCTCCCATACTGCGTGCGCGCCTAACGTCGTCTTCTGAATGAATGAATTTTACAAGGGTTTCCAGTTCGGGACCACCTAGGCGAGTAAGAGTTTAACTTCTTCCACCACCATCACGTCAAGCCTCTTCAAGTAGGCCATTTTGAGATGTCTGGCACTCAAATTTAAAAGGCATTTCTGTGCAGTCACTGGCACAGATTCTGTGACCTGTTTTCGAAAACCATGGCGAGTGGGGATAAATTAAGTTTCAATTCAGAGAATATTTTTTTAACGGACGAATGAAGCTATAGTGAAAATGACGGTCGGCTAGGACTACGGGTCAAGCCTGTCGGTGGCGCTCCCCCCGACCCTCCGCCACCCGCGATTCCGAAAAGGAGGATGAAGCGCAACTCAAAATAATTGAAATTATGAGAGACGCAAAACAACTTGAATTGGTAAGAATTTTGAACCCGGATATTAAACATAGATTGTATCATAAAATATACCTAGGTAAAGACACAGGTACATTGGGTAATGGTAACCGTTCAATATCTTTGGAGGGAAATATTTACTCGAGGTAATATTAGGCAATGAACTCTGTGCTAGCAGGTAAGATAAAGTTTTAAGGTAAGGTAATAAAGAGCTAAAGCACTGGAGCTAGTTGGTAAGATGTTAAGGTAGCAATTTGAATATTCAAGGTAATAGCTACTCGGTAAATGACATTTTAGGTAATAGTTCGAGCTATGTAATGTATTAGGTAATGGTAAGATTTAGGTGACATTAAGAATTAGGTAACATTAATAGTTAGGTAATAACACAAATTTGGTAATAGTACGAATTAGGTAATATTATAAATTTGGTAATATTCATTTGGGAATTTGGATTTACCATTCTTCAAATCCTCCGGTAAAATGAAGGTTCTTAGGAGCAAGTGAAGGAGTTGATGCCTGATGGGACTCTAAGGGTAACATGGTAATGCGCGACAATCACCTGCTACCCACTTCAGACGTCCATAGGATCTTTGCCGTGTGGTGAACGTCGCCGCGTCAAACTTACATCGCCGTTAGTCCGAGCGGTAGACGTCCAAAACTAGTGCCGAAGGTAGCAACGTAGCAGGCCCCCGCCATCCCGCCGCCAGTCACTCCATCGAACTCCCTATCTCTTCATAGGGACTGGCCAAGATGTTTAGTGGCAAAGGAGTCGAGCATGAAAATCGAAAGTGACTGCATGAAGGCGCTTGTTGACCTCACCATCTGTTGCTAGAGACTGATTGATTGGTTCTTTGCTCGGAATGTAGAAATGATTAGTCTTGATAGTGGTAGCAGGGTTGCCGCGATTAATAAATCTAACATTAATGAACCTGGCTCCAAATTCCAAACTGCATATTAAATCAATGAATTTGGTTTCAAACTATTTGGTGTCAACTTTAAACTTTAAGTTAAGGAAAATAGGCTTTTAAGTTATAACCAATCTGACTACCTGAATATTTAGATCTTAAGAATAAAGGCACATTTTCAAAACCTGTTTGACTGTGGGCACAGCGAACAATAAGGGTAAGCGCTCGCCGCCTAAACTGCGGTCTCAGCAGTGGCAGCGGCGATGATGGTTCGCAATCCTTTTGACATGGCGTAAATGTAGCCCGTCAATAAGGGGTGAGATTTGTCTGCCACAGGAGGTCCAATAGAATAGAAGTGTCGGCATAGAAGAAATAGGCCCACTTGACTTGATTCACAAGGGATCCGGCCTTTGGAACCCAATCTTTCCATAACTGGCGATTGATTGAGATAGCTGCTGGACTTGTTGCCTGGTCCGAAAGTTGCTAGGCATTTTAGGACTGAACATATGCTCCTGCATAGCTTCGTCTAGTCTGTTCTTCAAGGCGTTCATACTCGGAGCGTCAAATCGAGGAGGCTGTTCCACATGTCGGTGACTCGAAGCGAAAAGAAATGTTGTCGCATGGATGTGCTACAACGCAGTGTTTTAGTTTATAGCCATGGCCTCTGGTGTTGGTTCTTGTTTCAAAGTCTAGTAATCCTTCTGAGACCTTGTATAAGCCATGAGTATACCTGTATGTTTCAATGAGGTCCCCACGCAGACGTCGATAACTGAGGCTTGGAAGCGTCATAATCTTTAATTTTTCCTCATAGGACTTGCCTTTCATGCCCGGAATTATCCTTGTTGCGCGTCCTTGAACACTATTAAATTTTTGTCCCTTTCAAATTTCGGTGACCACACGACGTTACCAAACTCTGAATTCGGGCGCATGACAGCAACAAACAACTGCTTCATCGCTTCTGCATCTAGGAACTCGAAAGAGCGTCTGATCAGTCCAAGTCGTTTATTGGCTTTATTTACTTGACCTTCTATATGCCTAGAAAAATTCAACTCATTGTCGATATTAACTCCTAAATCTGTTTCCATTGTCGACTTCGACATTATCACTCTGTCGTTGCAAACGTGTCTTCTCATACTGTAATCTTTCTGTTCATTATTCTTGCCAAGGTGGATAACTTTACATTTGCCAGCGTTAAAACGCAGCTGCCACTTATCAGCCCAGTCAACCAGCCTGTCAAAACCACCTTGCAACTGTACTTTTTGCGACGTATTCTTCACTGTATTATAAATTTTTGTGTCGCCAGCATACATCGAGGAAACGCTAGACACAGCTTCTGGCAGATCGTTTATAAACGCAACGAATAAAATAGGCCTGAGAACGCTTCCTTGTGGCACGCCGTTGTGCACTGAAGCCGTCTGTATTTCAAAACTTGTTAATTTAGAGCCGACTGGGCGCTCCTCAATAGCTGGAATACGCTACTGAAAAAATGATTAAGTACGTTAGCCTTGCCTCATCAGAGGATATCTTTCGTTGATCTACTTTTGATTAAGATCTACTTTTGATTTGATCTACTCAATGATTAAAGGGCATGGAACCAACACTGGCTCGGCTTCTTCAAAAGAATCAATCGCTGCCACAAGAGCACGCAGGCACAGTACCTGCTCTGCATATGACGATCTGCTTTGTTCAGGCAAGCGTTCAATTTCCGGTACAAAGTCAAATTTCCGCATACTGCCAAGAAAAGCTGCGGTGGGAGAATTTTTAGCGCCTGAGGCTTCCAGAACAGAAGTTAAGATCTGAGCTCGTAATAGTTCAATTTGTCGGAGTTTTGCGGTCGCATCCTCTCTCGACCACGAGAGGATGCAGAAGAAAGTTAGAGGACCATCCATTGCAATAACCAAGAGCCGCGAAACACCATTTGCATCGTATGGCAAAGAACATCTTTATGAAATTTGAAAACAAATGAATTCAACAACTACCGTATGTAGTCCTGTTGGCGTGATGTAAAAGGTATCAATCTACCAGTATTCCTCTGTTAAACTAATCGAGTTTCCATGTTAAAATATATTGTTATGTAAGGTCATATTGTTCACGTAGGACGTCGCCAGTGTCTCGGTGAGTCTCCGGCTTGCATGTTGCTCTACCTCTTCTCGACGGCCAACTTGCAGCGCTTCACAATAAAGGCGCTGGGAGGCGTCACTCTCTCGACGGAAACTGCCCCATTGCAGACCTTTTTCAGTGTGCCGAAAACATTTGAAATTATTCTGAAGAAGAGAATTTAACTCTGAACCGGTGTTTTACTCATCAATGTTCATAATTTCTCGTTACAAAAATCTCATAATTTTAATAAAAAAGCGTTACGACAACCGTTTTGATAAACAATAAAGCGTTTGAGCAACGCAAAATTGGGGCAGTGAGTTGCGTGTTTGAGATCGCAACGAGCGGGAGTTAGATGATTCAAGGGTTTATGGAAAATTGTTAACTCCTTGCTTCGCAAAAATGTTGCGAATAAACCGATTGAATTGTCTAAACACAATGAGCTAATTTCTGGCATTGACGCAGCACCCGAATTCAATAATTATTTTATCTGTTGCTGATAGTATTACCAACAACCTTGGACCTGTGAACAATGATATGGCGCATGATATTCCTTTCTGTGAGGTATCCTGCTTCCTTTTCCCAACCTCTGAACTAGAAATAAAAAATGTCTTGCGACTGTGCCATTGCAAGCGACTTCAGATTGATGACTTTCAGCCAAGAATATTGTCTCTTGTAGCTGACACCTTAGCTCCAGTTTTAGCGTACATTTTTAACCTATGCATGTCCACTGGAGTGTATCCTGATTCATTGAAACGTGCTCGAGTTATACCCATTTTTATATCTGGTGACCCTTCTAAAGTCTGTAATTATCGTCCAATATCAACCTTGCCTTTTCTTAATAAAATTTTCGAAAAACTTCTCCATTCCAGACTCACTAATTATCTCGATAAATTTTCAATAATATCAGATAATCAGTTTGGTTTTCGTAGAAGTACTAATACGACAATGCCTATATTTTATCTCGTTAAAGATCTCCTTAGGACGGATCATTCCAGAGATTGCCGTGTTACTCTATTTAGCGAATTTTCTCATTTATGGTAAAAACGCACTATTGTGCTCGCCATGTCCGTCTGTCCGCCCGTGACTTCACGTTTGCGTCGACGAGAAAATGCGCTCTCTGTCACACTGCAGTGAGTACTGAGATTTTTAGACCTACAAAAGGCTTTGGAATTTTTATTTTTTTAGACCTAAAAAAGGCTTTGGAATGTGTAAATCACCAAATTCTTTTGAATAAGCTCTACCGGTATGGTATAAGAGGGTCTTTTCTTTTACTTATCCAGTCTTACCTAGCGAACAGAGAGCAGTTTGTTGCATTGAACGATGTCTGCTACAAATCTTGTAATCGAAATTTAACACACTTCTACTTATCCTATCGATCTGAAATTTTGCACACTTGCGTAAAGTTGGAGACAATGCATGAATCAAATGACAAAATAAATAATTTTGGGAATACAATTTTTTTTAATATTAAAAAAAAACGAAAAAATAATTTTGTCAGCTACAAATCTTATAATTGATATTTGACAAACTTTTACCTGTCCAATTGATATGAAATTTTGCACACTTGTGTGAAGTTGGAGGCAATGCATGAATCAATTGGCAGAATAAATAATTTTGAAAAAAAATTTATGTATTAAAAAAAGTGAAAAATTAATTTTTTTAATATTCGAATATAAAATTAGAAATTCATTGTACATATGTAACATTGGAAACACTGGATTCTTTAGAAGTGTTGCCTTTAAAAAGTAATTTTTAAACGTATATTTTTATTACAACACTTCTCTTTAACTTCACTTCTTTTCTGTCTGTCTGCTACAAATCTTATTATCAAAATTTAGCACACTTCTACTTATCCTATCGATCTGAAATTCTGCACACTTGCGTAAAGTTAGAGACAATGCATGAATCAAATGTCAAAATAAATTATTTTATAATAAAAAAAAAATTTTTTAATATTAAAAAAATTGAAGAAAGAATTTTGTCAGCTAAGAATCATATAACTGATTTTTGACACACTTTTACCTGTCCGATTGAGCTGAAATTTTGCACACTCGTGTGAAGTCAGAGGCAATGCGTGCATCAATTAACAGAATAAATAATTTTGAAAAAAAATATATTAAAAAAATATATAATAAAAAATTGAAAAATTAATTTATTTAATATTCGAAAATTAAATGAGAAATTCATTGTACATCTGTAAGATTGGAGACACTGCATGGATTCTTTGGAAGTGCTGTCTTTAAAAAGTAATTTTTAAACGTATATTATTTATTCTGCATTTGCCTCTCTTGTTCCTCAACATTCCCATAACACCAGGGGCATGTGTTTTAACTCACCCCCGGTTCGGTTAGAAATTGAAAGAAACGGTACTGTTTTTAATTGTGTAAAATATTTTAATGAATTGTCTGATGATTTTAAAATAGATTGTTCTAAATTCATTTTAAAGACTAAATTACTCGATTTTATTCTTACTCAGTATTAACTTGACTTCGATTATCATGTAAGATTTTAGTAATTGCCTTTCTTAATAAGATATTTTATAAATATTATGGTGTAAGTCAACATTGTTTTGACTTTTCGTCTTAGTTGTATATATGTCTTTTAGGTAGTGTTGTTATTGCCTTTGTTATACTGTATATATTTTTAGTCGCCAAGCTGCTTATTCTCATATCAGTTTTATCAAAGGGTAGTTTATCAGGATGTTTATACTTTAGGCACTTTCTGTTTCCCATTGACTTATCTCATTATCATTATATGTTTTTGTTCTATTGAGAGTATATAATATCGCCTATGTCGCAGCTGTGAAGCTTTTTAGCTTATACAGGGTCCGCCAAATTTGTGGCAACGCATGTTTTTTGTTATTTCTCAATGAAACAAACAGGTGCATTGTCTTTTTATTGGATGAGCTAGTAGCCAAGAATTACCTAAACAATTCTCAGACATATTTATTCAATATGACCACCCTTATTTTAATGACGGCCTCCAATCTACGCGGGAAAACTTTACAGGAGACACGCAGCATTTCTTGAGGGATCATGTCCCATCCTCGTGTCAATTTAGACTTCAAACTATCCAAAGAATCATGAGGTGTTCTGCAGACCCTACTCTCTCAAATAGCACGCACAGAAAAGTCGAGAGGATTCAAGTCAGGGCTTCTTGAGGGCCATTCATTTTTGCTAATGAACGCTGGGATGTGACCCTGAACCCAGTTTTGGGTTATGTTTGAGCCATGTGATGGGTAGAGTCTTGTTGAAAACTCCATGGTGAGCCGTTGAAGTTTTTACGGGCCCAATTAAGGACGCCCTTTTCATGAAGGGTTACAATTGCATTTCTATCTACTGCCATAAGTAATAGTAAATTTAGACACCTTAGATATCTACAATATAAAATGGATGAATTAATAGATTATATTAAGCTTCATCATAAACGAAAAGTCTCCTAGAAACCAATGTATTTTTATATAGCAAACATCCGTTGCCATAAATATGGCGGACCCTGTTTAGGCATTCACATGGAAGCAATTTGTATTTTGTTCTTCTTCAATTTTTTGATGGTCTTTTGCTATGTATTTCTTTGTGTGCTCCTCTTTGAATAAAGAATATTATATAAGTCTTCATTAGATAAAAATTACACCCGTTACCCTCTTCAGGAGTGAAGTGGTCAGAGGCGCCTCTATGGGCGCGCTCCAGCAGTAGCTGGTCGATGACGTCACGAGGGTTGTTAGGGCCAAGGGTCGCCATGTGATCGTCAATAACTTCCTATAACAAAAGTTAAATCACACGAGCCGATCGTATAGGGAATAAGAGCGAGTATGGTTGATACGTTAACGAATGCTCAGTCGTTCGGGATAGATTCTCGCAGTACAGAAAGAAGAACTCGTAAAATTTTTTATCGAAATATGCTTATATCGTTTCAACTTTTACATATTTGTTCATTTAACCAGTATAACAGTAACATAACATGATCATAAAAGTGTTTATTATATCGAAGACTCAGGAAGTATAGTATAATTAAAATCAATTTGCATTTTTATCATGCCTCTTTATAGGCGAGTCAAGGGAACACTCTTGCCACACATCTCAGTCCTAAATTTTATTAGTAAATATTTTTAAAAATCATCAATCGTCCTTTTAAATTGTTCCAGAGTTTAGTAGTAGCAGTAGGTATTTCATTATGTATATATGTGTTTCAAGTGTACTTATCTAATCTTGGGGTACCTAGATCTGTGACAGATCAGCAAGCAGTACGCATTAGCCAGGGACTGAAAGCATGCTGCATGTTCATTTGCAGCAGACCAGTCAGCAGTCTAGTGAGAAAAACATCTACTCTCTGTCAGTCTCTGAGCCGTGACTGAATTTTTCAAGCCGTTAATTAAGGAATAATCAAACCGTAAGCCTATTTCCCAAGTCTTGGATACAAAGGCATTTCTGAACCGTGAACTCATGGCGGCAGTATCACGTGGGCATATCGCGAATAAGCTCTAATTTTGCCCTAGAAATAGCAGTTGAAACATTATTTCCTAATTCACGTACAATTTAGCCCATGCTAATGCCTACCAGTACTTAACGTTTTTGTAAACATAAAACACGGTTTTACAAGAGTCTGAGACGCGAGTTCAAGATCTCCATCTTCAACATAGCGTTCTTCCTACTGTCACAGTTCAGTATAGAAATAGGATCATGATGGGCATAGTTGAACTAGTATAAGGTTGACCCATCAAACTGCCCATTTTTGCGGTTGTAGTTCGTTGTTCGCCTGTGACGTCACTGGTCTCAGTGCGTCACGGGCATTAACCAATCACCGAAATGCGATCAAACCAGTCGACCAATCCGTCATGAGAATGACGGGTTTGTTTACGTTTCTCGATCTCAGTGACGTAACAAGAAAGCTGAACTGAAAGACGGAACTTCTCGTGGGTCAACCTTATATGGTTCAACGGGATGCATGCCGGAAGCCAGCATAGCCTAAGACCAGCATATCTTTCATCCTCCTTTCCGTGCGTAAGCCTGCTAAAGGGCAGAGTAGACTAAGGGATTACAAGTTAAAAGCCAAAGGTACAAATCCCCTTCATGGAAATTAACCAGCGAGCTAATGAGAAGTAAGCCACCAATACAATCGATGCCAGGATGACAATATCTACAGCATTTAGATGGTTGATGTTGGCTCCAGGGCTGATTTGAGCGTTAATTTGCTGGTCTACGGCTGCGCACCCGGTTCAACCATGATTATGGAAGCGTGGTGCTAAACAACGGACCTAAATATTTTATGGAATGATGAATTTTATGATAAGGAAAAGGGGTCAAGCAGCAAAGATCAGGAAACACTTGTAGAGATAATGTAGCTTGTTATCAAAACAAATGTAGATTAGCTTAACGATAAAAATTATATCACGTGTCGAAATTTCTATTGGTATTTAAGTCTGTTTTAGGTGTATTCTTATGTGTCTGCATATCAACCCATGAAATCGTTAACTTTTAAGTGACTAACTCATGATTTAAGTGACTAACTCATATCTAACTCATGAAAATATGCTTGGACATTTCAGCATTGAATTTTAGATTTTTAATCCTAAATATTTGTTGCCTCAAATTTTCTACATAAAGTACTGGTTTAGTTTAGTTTTTATTTTTCTTTCCAGTTAGAGTTATAAGTTATATTCTTATAATGGTATCCTTTCTGTCATGCAAAATGTTAGGTGCCAGTAGCACATTAAGAGCATCTATTATGATGCGGCCCACCATAGCCAACAGATTTGTGCAAGGCAATGCAGTCAAGTTTATGTCATCGGGTGAGTTCTGTGTTGAATCCAAGTGATTACCTGCATATGATTGAAAACAACTGATTATCTTCATAAAAATACTGGTTCAGAAATGTATAGTAGTAGTTTAAGAATGAATATATATACAAGATGAGTTGAATATACAAGACAATTCCAATCAATTGTTAATGTGCTTTCTTGCACATATTTCTAGAAATTTTCAGATAAGAAAATGCATTTAATTCTAAAGTACAATTCGGCATAAATTAGTTGGCACAGAGAAATGCTTCCCCATAAGAAAGAGAGATCTCCATAGATTTGCTGCTTCATTCATTATTACCCATTACCAGTAGTTTGAACAAATTTATAGAAGCTTTTAAATTGATCTGTGTTTAATGCATGTTTATATATATCAATCTAATGCATTCACTGGTCACTAATTGAACATGTATAAACAAAATAAATTCTGCCATCTAACACTACTGTAGTTTAATTTTATTGCATCTTCAGCACCCAAGCGGATAAACAAATAAATTCTGCCATCTGACACAAGTTTAATACTTGTTGCATGCATGTTCAGCACCCAAGCGGGAATACCTGCTGTTGGACTACAGAGGCGCCAACAACTGTGTGGCCGTGATCACCCTCAATCGCCCCAAGGTTCTCAATGCTCTCAGCGACCCGCTCATGCAGGAGTTGAACTGCACCATTGCTGAGGCAGAGGCTCAGCCCAATGTTGCTGCCATTGTCATCACTGGCAGCGAAAAGGCATTTGCTGCTGGTATGGATATTATGCCTTATCTTTAATTCCTGGTGTAGAAGAATGTAATTGCTTGCGATACTAGTCTAACACATGATCTTCAATGCTTCGAAATGTCTACTTATTTCTGTTGCACAGAGCAGGCAATTTTTTTCGATAAAACCACTGGTTTTATAAAGTTAACTTAGACACAAAAATAACAATCATAGTATGATATTGTTTATTCTGAAAATTACACTTTTTAATTGATTTAATTTAATTTGACTTAAGCATCAAAGTTATTCATGTTTTGCAGGCATGCGAATATTTATCTTGACATAGAAGGCTCATATAATCGGTATTTTTATTGATATGATTTTAACAAATGGATTGTTTGAACTCGTCAACCGAGCAATAAAGACACCAATACAAGTGTCTCCCTACTACCGCCGACAGGAGCTGACGTCAAACAGATGCAAGCAAAAACAAAAAACTTCGTTCAGGTTTATAAGGACAACTTCCTGAGCGGGTGGGACAGGGTGAGCTTTAGCCCGCGCGTTGTCATTGCTGCCGTCAACGGCTACGCTCTTGGTGGCGGCTGTGAGCTTGCAATGATGGCTGACATCATCCTGGCTGGAGAGAAAGCTAAGTGCGTAGCAATCAAACTCAATTTTAGTACATACTGCAACTACACAATTGTAGGTTAATTTACTCCTAAAGCATGTCGAATCAAGACTAATTACGTTTAGCTAGCAGTTATGAATAGCATTGACAAAAATATATAATTTCTCGAAGATTCGGGCAACTGGAAATCAACATAGGCACAATTCCTGGAGCTGGCGGCACACAGCGTCTGGTTCGAGCAATCGGCAAGAGCCGTGCCATGCAGTTGTGTCTCACGGGCGAGATGATCAATGCTAAACAGGCCTGTGACTGGGGTAAGTCTTGTCATTCCTAACATTAATCCCTTAATCCTAATCATGATTATGATTAACATTCAACTCTAAAGGTTAACATTATTTCTGCAACACACTGCATTCATTTTAGTACAGTTTTCTTTTTCAGATTTGCGGGAGCCTCTGAAGACTAGTCCAATGCGGCCCCACGACAGAGTTTTGAGTTATAGTTGCCAGAGTACCTTTTTCATTGGCACTTTATGGGCTTCACAGTTTAATTCAGTCTCTTAATCAGTTCAGTTTCTTAATCACATTAATCTTAAGTATCTTAATCACAACCCTGCCTAACTCCAGCTCCCTGCCTAACTCAAACTCTCGCTAGCACCTGTTGAAAAGAACACGCCACGGCGGAGCCGTGGAACACGGAGACATGAGTGATCCCAGCTGCCTTGCTGGCGCAGGGTTTGGTCCTCCTGAAATTAGTGGAAGCACAGAAGATGGTGGTAAGGAAAATATAATGATAAGTGATTGTCTGGATGATGAGGTTGTTGCTTCTGATGGTTTAGTGGAAGAATCCGAAACTGACTGTGGATATGAGAGTGGGTTCATTCAAAACAACCAGGGCATAAATGTGGCTTATTTTTGTATTGAAGGCAGACTGTTTTCACTCTTCTTGCTTTTGCAGCTGCAACTGAGCAGCCTTCATTTTTCGACAGCACCTCGTAACACCCTCTACATCTTTTTCTTACATTCCGACATTGACTCTCCAACTCAAGTTACTCAACAAGGTAATGAGAGTTTCTCTTCCCACACATAACAGCTGGTTCTTGTCCTGCGTTCATTTTATTCGAGTTTCCTGTTATGAGTGAGTGAGCAACACCCACCTCAGACGTCCATAGGATCTTTGCCGTGTGGTGAACGTCGCCGCGTCAAACTTCCATCGCCGTTAGTCCGAGCGGTAGACGTCCAAAACTAGTGCCGAAAGTAGCAACGTAGCAGGCCCCCGCTATCCCGCCGCCAGTCACTCCATCGAACTCCCTATCTCTTCATAGGGACTGGCCAAGATGTTTAGTGGCAAAGGAGTCGATCATGAAAATCGAAGGTGACTGCATGGAGGCACTTGTTGACCTCACCATCTGTTGCTAGAGACTGATTGTTTAGACGCAGACGTAATTTCGTGACGTTGTGGCCGGGTAGATGGTTCTTTAATTGCAGCAATTTAGAAATGAACAGTTAAAGTGGTAGCAGGGTTGCCGCGATTAATACATTTCACACAACAACATTAATTGAAATTTATGAATCCGGCTCCAAATTCCCAACTGTATATTAATCAATGAATTTGATTTTTAACTATACGGTGTTAACTTCAACTTTCAAGTTAAGGAAAATAGGATGTTAAATTGTAATCAATCGGACTACCTGAATATTTAGTTCTTAAAAATAAAGGCACATTTTCAACAACCAAAGTTGTCAACAGAAAACGTTTGTTACAAGGAAATGAATGCATCATATTACCATTAACGAAGGTTCATGTGAAAAATACTAGACGAGAGATTTTCGCCAGCCAAACAGTAGCACAATTGCACCCTTGTAGNCTCTTGTAGCTGACACCGTAGCTCCAGTTTTAGCGTACATTTTTAACCTATGCATATCCACTGGAGTGTATCCTGATTCATTGAAACGTGCTCGTGTTATACCCATTTTTAAATCTGGTGACCCTTCTAAAGTCTGTAATTATCGTCCAATATCAACCTTGCCTTTTCTTAATAAGATTTTAGAAAAAAACTTCTCCATTCCAGACTCACTAATTATCTCAATAAATTTTCAATGATATCAGATAATCAGTTTGGTTTTCGTAGAGGTACTAATACGACAATGGCTATATTTTATCTCGTTAAAGATCTCCTTAGGACGTATCATCCCAGAGATTGCCGCGTTACTCTATTTAGCGCATTTTCTCATTTATGGTAAAAACGCACTCTTGTGCTCGCCATGTCCGTCTGTCCGTCCGTGACTTCACGTTTGCGTCGACGAGAAAATGCGCTCTATGTCACTCACTGCAGTGAGTACTGAGATTTTTAGACCTACAAAAGGCTTTGGAGTTTTTATTTTTTTAGACCTAAAAAAGGCTTTGGAATGTGTAAATCACCAAATTCTTTTGAATAAGCTCTACCGGTATGGTATTAGAGGGTCTTTTCTTTTACTTATCCAGTCTTACCTAGCGAACAGAGAGCAGTTAGTTGCATTGAACGAGTTCAAATCCCCCATAGGACCCATCAATATAGATATAGCGCAGGGCTCTGTACTTGGGCCTTTATTCTTTAATATTTTTATCAATGATTTCGCCTCGTCTTTTAACGTTATCTGCAAGCTTTTTGCCGACGATGCCGTTTTCTATGTCTCGAGAAGTTCTTACGATGAAGAGTGTGATTATATTTCGGAGCTATCAGTGAATTTTTCTAGACGGCTCTTAAAAATCAGGTTTGTCGGGGTACGCAGCCGTGCACCACTAAATTTGTGCACCAATCAGCCTTGAAAGGAACGCCTAGCATATTTCCGGATAACCATCAATCAGCCATGGATTAAGCCATCCGTCGGTAACCAGCCCGTGACATCATCTAGCTTTAAATATTAGGAGCTTTACGCCACCGTATTCTGAAGCGAATAGCCCAGAGAGTAATGGTTGTCCACCACCGAATGTTGCATCGAATCATCACTTCATACCCTGGATTTAGCTCGAACTGTAACTTGCTGACAACGGACTGCGACCAACCAGCCCAGGTCGCCAGTGGAACTGCATTCATCCTGCCGTGCACCACCAGACCGTCTCTTTTAGCTCACAACATCCGGGGTTAGGTTCAGAAAGCATAGTTCTGTTCCAAAATCTATCGTCCTTCGACGAGCGACTTCCACAGCTGCGCTAAATTAAGTAACTTTTAGCTCACAGCATCTGAGGTTAGGTTTCAGATAGCATAGTTCTGTTCCAAAATGTATCGTCGTACGACGCGTGGCCGTTCGACCGTAGGCTGATTCGACACACGGGATAGATACGGACGGCTCCGACGCGCTCCGTCCGGGTGGTGTAAAAATTTTTCGCGTGTTGGCAGACGACGCTGGGCCATACATTATTTGTGGGCTGATTGATCTAATTCAATGGATGTGATCTGTCTGGTGGCGTGCGGCTGATAATGTTACAGTCATGAAGTGTTGTAGGCTACGTTCTTCAGGGAAGGGATCATGATAGTCCATTCGAAGCACGGCAGTGGTGGTCACCGACAAGCGTCCCGTTTGTGGCTCACACAGATAAGACCAAGTTGATGCTTTTTACTCCCAGATCTGTTTCCTTTCTACGCGACATCACTTTTAATGGGACAGTTTTAGAATGGGTCAATGATTTTAAATATCTTGGCTTAATAATCGACAATAAAATTTCCTTCAATAAACACATCAACTACGTCTGTCAGGGGCGGAGTAAAGCCCATGGAGTTTTGCGTGCTCTATCAAGTGTTTTACCTATTCCATCATTAAGAACGCTTTTCTACTCAATGTCCTCATCTAAACTGTCAAACACGTTACTAATCTGGGGTGAGGTACCTTGTAATTCAAAGAAACGGGTCATCACCTTAATTAATAAATCATTGCGTACAATATTTCGGGTTAGGTGTGACGAAAACAATATTCCATTGACTCGTACTAAATGAATTATTCTTATACATAATACTATATGCATTATGTAAGCAGTCAAAAATTTTAAAACTTTACGATATGTACAAATTTCAGTTTTTTAAATTAATGAATAGGGCACTTTTCCGTGATGAACGTCTTTTTAATTCTGCATTCGCCTCTCTTGTTCCTCAACATTCCCATAACACCAGGGGGCATGTGTCTAATTTAACCCCGGTTCGGTTAGAAATTGAAAGAAACGGTACTGCTTTTAATTGTGCAAAATATTTTCATGAATTGCCTGATGATTTTAAAATAGATTGTTCTAAATTCATTTTAAAGACTAAATTCCGCGATTTTGTTCTTACCAGTATTCATTTGACTTCGATTATCATGTAAGATTTTAGTAATTGCCTTTCTTAATAAAATATTTGATAAATGTTAATGTGTAAGTCAACATTGTTTTGACTTTTCGCCTTAGTTGTATATCTGTCTTTTAAGTAGGGTTGTTATTGCCTTTGTTATATTTATTTTTTTGTCGCCAAGCTGCTTATTCTCCATGCAGTTTTATCAAAGGGTAGTTTATCAGGATGTTTATACTTTAGTCACTTTCTGTTCCCAGTGACTTATCTCATTATCATTATATGTTATTGTTCTATTGAGAGTAATATCGCCTATGTCGCCTGTAAAGCTTTTTAGCTTATATGGGCATTCACAAGGAAGCAATTTGTATGTTGTTTTTCTTCAAATTTTCGATAGTCTCTTGCTATGTATTTTTTTGTGTGCTCCTCTGTGAATAAAGAATATTACAGTCTTCATTAGATAAAAATCACACCCGTTACCATCTTCAGGAGTGAGGTAGTCAGAGGCGCCTCTATGGGCGCGCTCCAGCAGTAGCTGGCCGATGACGTCACGAGGGTTGTTGGGTTCAAGGGTCGCCATGTGATCGTCAATAACTTCCTATAACAAAAGTTAAATCACACGAGTCGATCTTATAGGGAATAAGAGCCACCACTACTTCCTGATTGCGAAGCCCCAACTACTAGGCCCAGCTCACAAAAGAGACCAGAGGCATCCGATCCCAAAGACTCTCCTCACCGGCTTAGAAACATGGATCAGCCTTGCAC
>NW_025932388.1:37966-43033 GCF_000764305.2 Hyalella azteca
CTGCCAAAGGCCGCTTTCTTCCTTTTTCTTTATCGCTACGATTAAATTCGAGGAAGAAACAATCCAAAGATCAAATAGAGCTTTAAAATGTTAAAAGCAAACAGCCTAAAACTCCGAGCTCTAATTAGATTGTTTTCGTTCCTCAAACGAAAATTATCGTTTTAACTTTTACATGTTTGTTCAGTTAACTATTATACTAGTAACATAACATGATCCTAAAAGTGTTTATAATATCGAGGACTCAGGAAGTATCAGGGTTGGCAATGATTAAATCAAACTGATTAAATCATTTGACTTTTTTTATGAAAAATCATGATTTTTCATTTTTTCGATTTTTTATATTTATTGCATATTTAAATATATTGAGTGGCAGTCTTTAATTTATTTTGAGGTATTGTTATTCATGGTTTAGTATAAATGTACTATGACATATTGGAATATAAACCTGTTGCCTTTAGTGTGTATTACGTTCCAATGAATTATATAATTTTGGTACAGAAGCATCAAGTGTTGCAATACATTGTACATGGCTAGCAGCTTAGCTAATTCTTATATGGCTATAAGTAATCTTTAACTAACTATTTGACTATTTGTTATATATTAATTTCAATATACAATTTAAATGTGTTAGCTAGCTTATATATTGAGGGTTGAGATTGTATTGACCTTTTAGAAAGATTTTCCACCCTAATACGAGTATTCTAATTAAAATATTTAATTTCAATCTTTAAATATTAGAATTTAAAACTAGAAACAAAACAATTACAATGATAAAACTATATATAAAATAATTAAATGCAGTGAATGGAAATAAAATGTTTGTATTGTGCACATGTTTATTTCAAACAGTGTTAGTTTCGCTCATAACATAAGTCTCGTTTCAAGTCATTTGAGGTTTGTTTGGTTGTCGTTCAGTCTATGTTTAGTATTTGTTTAATGGTCTGAATCAAATGGGAACAGTGCAGTCAGTCACTCAGTCACTACTAGTCAGTGTGTTTAGAGGGTATAGAGTCTGGCAGATTTATAGGACATAAAACTAGTAAATCTATATTGATAGTGTTGTGCACTGTGCTATCAGCTACCTACTGTTATGTGACTTCAATGTTTAGAAGATTCGCATTCCTGAAGTGTGTATAAGTACTTAGACCATGAAGGATGTGTGGACCATGAAGGATGTCAGAGAACAAAGGCCGCGAATCTAAGTAAGGCGAACCAATGGCTGGGTATACTTGGAAGTGCAGCAAAAGTGAGAGCGAGTAAGTATGAAGTATTGAGGGAAGAGTGGAAGAGTGCCTGGTATTATGTATGGATTGGATGTGATAGCATATAGTGATGGTGAGCTGGATAAATTGGAATTGGTACAGAATAGAGTGGCGAGATTAGCACTAGGAGCCCCCAGGTGGACTGCGGTGGAGGCCCTGAGAGGAGACATGGGTTGGAGTACCTTTAAGGAAAGAAGAATGAGATCAGTTTTGAGGTATAAAGTGAGACTTGAGCGAATGGACGATGAACGCTGGGCACGAAAGATGTATATGTGGAACATGAAGGTGAGCAAATGGGCACGTATAGATGTTGGGCAGTGGCGCGTAAGTGTGGTATGCAAGGAGCATGGGTGCGCCAAAGGCCTGCTGGGCCAAAGGACGAATGGGTGGTGACAGTACGGTGTGCGAGTGGGATAGAGTGGGATGAAAAATAATGGAAAAGAGAAATAAATAAGCGAGTGAAAGACTATGGGCTGAAGGTGTGGAAGCAAGGAATGGAGGGAAAGGACACTCTAAGACTGTATCAGATGAAAGCGATGCCAAAATATGAATTTATGTATGATGGTAGTAGAGGTGGGGACCTTCTGTTTTGTGTTTGGGCAGGCGCGCTAGGTGTGAATGGACGTACATACAGGTGGAATGAGAGGAGGGAAGGTAAATGTTTTATGTGTGACGGGGATGAGAAGGAAACTGTGGAGCACTTGTTGATGGAATGTGGGGCGTATGAGAGAGAGCGTCAGTCTATGATGGAGGAGATTCTGAATGAGAGAGGTGAGATTAACGAAGTGGGGCATGAGAGAACAAGTGAAGAGTGGATGGCAATAATTTCGGGTCTGTCTGAGGGAGCAAGTGCGGCTATGTTTGAGAGTGTGAAGAGATATTTGGAAAACGTGTGGAGGATGAGGGAGAGGAGGAGGATGATAATAGTGGGGTCTTGAGGAATGGAGGGTTGAGAGAGGGGAGGATGGGAAGACATGTGACCGTGCCGAATTGTTTTAGTACGTTGTTTTATTTTTTTAGGTTGTTACAAAACGAAACGAAATTGTTAAGCTTGTTTTCTTAGGACTGCTGTGAATACAGTTTAATTGAACTTTTTTGTTGTGATACGAGAGTGAACTTTTAATTTTTTGATGGTAGTAAAAGTTTTTAGGCAGCGTGTATGACCGATATTAAGGTCGTGACCGGAGGTCACCACGAATTTCAATTTCAATTTTGTATATTGAAGCCAGTTAAATGGTCAATATTTAGCTCGTTACCTTGTTCCATACAAACTTTACAAAGCTAATGAACAGACTTATCAATAATTGTTTGCCCAAAAGTTTCAAAGTGATAAACACCTCCTTGGTCATTCTTGAAGGCAATAACTGCCCTTTTAGCCATCCATATACTGTTATTTTTAGTAGGCTAATTGCAACATAAAAAATAACATTTAAAAAAACAAAAAGCTGAAAAAATCAAATAAATAAATAAAATAATGGAAAACTCAATAAAATTATTGATTTTTCATTTTTTATTGAAAAAAAGTAAAAAAAATCATAGTATTAGTATAGTATAATTATAAGCAATTTGCATTTTTATCATGTCTCTTTATAGGTGTGTCAAGGGAACACTCTTGCCACACATCTCAGTCCTAAATTTTATTAGTAAATGTTTCTATAAATTATCAATCATCCCTTTAAATTGTTCCAGAGTTTAGTAGTATAGTAGCAGTAGGTTGTTCATTGAGTATTTATGCGTTTCAAGTGTACCGTACTTATCTAATCTTGGTATAGCCCAGGGGTACCTAGATCTGTGACAGTGTTCATTTGCAGTAGACCAGTCAGCAATCTAGTGAGGAAAACATCTATTCTCTGAGCCGTGATTGAATTTTTCAAGCCGTGAATTAAGGAATAATCGAACCGTAAGCCTATTTCCCAAACCGTGGAAACAAAGGCATTCCTGAACCGCGAACTCTTATTCTATAGCACGTGCGCATATCACGGATAAGCTCTAATTTTGCCTTAGAAATAGCAGTTAAAACATTATTTCCTAATTCACATGCAATTTAGCTCATGTTAATGCCTACCAGTACTTTACGTTTTTGCAAACATAAAACACGGTTTTACAAGAGTCTGAGACGCGAGTTCAAGATCTTCATCTTCGACATAACGTTCTTGCTGCTGTCACACTTCAGTATAGGAATAGAATTCTAGAGGAGGGTTATGTTTTACTTAACAGTGGTTGGAATTGAATAAGATTTTTGCCGTCCCTTTTCCTTAATTGATTGATGCAATGGTATCTCGAGTAGGGTGGAGTGAAGAATTTCAAGTTTCCGTTATTTATTGAAGAAAGTCGGGCTGAAGAAAGAATCCGCCGATCAACACCCCTGATAATATGATAATAAGAAGAATACATTAGTGTTACCTCACCAACCTGCTAGCATCACATTTAATTCTAACTACTTACCCAGTGAACTATTCAATTTTACACTACGAGCGGCACAAGTTATTATGGTGGACGCAGTCGCCTGCCGAAGACCACCACTGCCCTGGATGTAAGGGTACGTACACAGTGGAAGCAGGTTTGCCCGCGCGGGCAACCTGCTCCAACCTGCCACAAGAATGAACATAGGATAATAATGTAAGTGTTCACAGTGAAAACCCTGTCTCTTATACACATCTAGATGTGTATAAGAGACAGGCTTTCCTCTTCATTATCATCGTTGACATTGCTTTCCTCTTCATTATCACCGTTGANGTGGACGACGCGGTAAGAGTGGCGTGGGATAGAATGTTGCCGCGCGCTTGGTTCCTTAGTTTTGTTTTAGAGTCAACTATGATTACACAAAATAACTATTATTACAAAATCTTAAAACTATTACAAAACTATCGGATCAATAAATATCAAAACTGGCCATGGTTAACTGGCTTATAATGATGATTATTTTTATTTTAGTTTACTTGTTACGACTATCGGCCAGAGTTCACAAGCAGCGTACATATCTACGGTTTTAACTATGTGATAAAAGACAGATTTACACCTAATAATCTCAAAGGAGTAATAGATAAGTAATAAATATCTCAGTAATAAATATCTCTCAGCTAGGAGATTATACACTAGGATATTATACTCAACCACTACAGGATCATGATGGGAGCGTGCCACTAAAGCACGGACCTAAATATTTTATGGAATAATGAATTATATTATAAGGAAAAGTGGTCAAGCAGTAAAGGTCAGGAAACACTTGTAGAGATAATATAGATTGTTATCAAACCAATTGTAGATTGGCTTAACGTAAATAATATATCACGTGCCGATATTTCTATTGCTATTTATATCTATTTTAGGTGTGTTCATATGTGTCTGCAAGGCGACCCAAGAAATCGTTAACTTTTAAGTGACTTATCTAATGTATATAAAAATATGCTTGGACATTTCAGCATTGAATTTTAAATTTTTAATCTTACATATTTGTTGCTTCAAATTTTCTACATAATTTACCGGTTTTGTTTAGTTTTTATTTTTCTTTCCAGTTAAAGGTATAAGCTATATTCTTATAATGGTATCTTTTCTGTCAAGCAAAATGTTAGTTGCCAGTAGCTCATTAAGAGCATCTATTATGATGCGGCCCATCATCGCCAATAGATTTGTGATAGGCAATGCAGTCAAGTTCATGTCATCAGGTGAGTTCTGTGTTGAATCCAAGTCATTTACCTCCATATGATTGAAACCAATTGATTATTTTAATAAAAATACTGGTACAGGAATGTATAGTAGTTTAAGAATGAATATATATACAAGATGAGTTGAATATACAAGACAA